>NC_059225.1:14584246-14606746 GCF_020615455.1 Coregonus clupeaformis | reverse complement strand
AGGTTTTAGTGGAGCAATAGGGAACAAAGCTTCATGGGTAACTGTTGTCGATGTGTGCAGAGGGTCCTGGTTCGAGTCCAGGTTGGGGTAAGGAGAGGGACGGAAGCAAGACTGTTAGGTGCGTGTGTGAACGTGAGTGGGTGCGCATGTAAGTGTGTGTATCCCTTTGAGAATTTCACTCTATTAACAGCATGCATACAGAAGTTGAAGGGTTCTTCTTGCCAATCCTTGTCCTAAGAGGTTCTTATCCTCTTAGAGCATTTATTAACACTTCACTCTGACTCTTCAGACATTCACTAGGAGCCGTGGAGAAGAGCGAGAGAAGATAGATCAGCTAGGTGCAGGCTCCTTATCGCTGCCAGGGCCTGCTATCTGCTATTCCCAATGGTGTCATTAGTTTAGTAAAATACTGCAGAATTTACTCTCCCCTTTGGCTGTTATATCAATGTTTCTAACTGTTTCCCCCCCCCCTCTCTTTCTCTCTCTCTTTCAGAGGAAATAAAGGAGGAGTCTGAAAAATTAAGGTAAGTTGATTTTAATTAAGTTTCACATAAATATATCCTGGTTAAATCCCGCGTGAATATTTTAAAGATCTGGAGAGTCCCCTGCTGATTAAAAGACCCATAAGTTTAATAAATTGTGACAATAAAATAATAACAAAGCTCATAAGCAATAGAATGGCAAAAGTCTTACCAGACTTAATACATATCAATCAAACAAGGTTTATTAAAAAAAGACACTTACAAACAAATACAAAAACATGTTTCAGTTTAATACAATACACAAAAAAAAACAAGATATAGATGTATCTATAATGGCTGTTGTGAATGGCCTTTTCTAAAAACTTTCCAGCTGAAATAATACATTTAATAAAAATATTATAAATATCCTAAAGCAAAAATATACACAAATAATACATTATCTGATGAAATTGCTTTAGAAAGGGGCACAAGACAAGGATGTCCTCTCTCCCCCCTCCTGTTTGCACTGGCAATTGAACCTCTTACAGAAAGAATTAGACAGGACCGAAATGTAACAGGTATCAGTATTAGTAAACATGAATGTAAACTAAACTTATTTGCAGATGATCTCCTGATATACCTGACCAATATTGAAAATTCAATGCCCGCCTTGCCCCATACGGCTGCGCACAAATGGCCCAGCATCGTCCGGGTTTGGCCGGTGTAGGCCGTCATTTTAAATAAGAATTTGTTCTTAACTGACTTGCCTAGTTAAATAAAGATAAAAAAATATATATATATATATATATATATTTTCAGAATACGTAAAAATCTCAGGATAGAAAAATTAACGTGGAAAAAAACGAAATAATGGCAATAGGAAAAATAAAAAGAATAACTCATGATCTCTACAGCAATCCTATAAGTGCACCACAAAAAATATCAAATACTTAGAATACACTACCGGTCAAAGGTTTTAGAACACCTACTCATTCAAGGGTTTTTCTTTATTTTTACTATGTTCTACATTGTAGAATAATAGCGAAGACATCAAAACTATGAAATAACACATATGGAATCATGTAGTAACCAAAATAGTGTTAAACAAATCAAAATATATTTTATATTTGAGATTCTTCAAATAGTCACCTTTTGCCTTCATGACAGCTTTGCACACTCTTGGCATTCTCTCAACCAGCTTCATGAGGTAGTCACCTGGAATGAATTTCAATTAACAGGTGTGCCTTCTTAAAAGTTAATTTGTGGAAGTTCTTTCCTTCTTAATGTGTTTGAGCCCATCAGTTGTGTTGTGACAAGATAGGAGGGGGGTGTAATACAGAAAATAGCCCTATTTGGTAAAAGACCAAGTCCATATAATGGCAAGAACAGCTGAAATAAGCAAAGAGAAACGACGGTCCATCATTACTTTAAGACATGAAGGTCAATCAATACAGAACTTTGAAAGTTTCTTTAAGTGCAGTCGCAAAACCCATCAAACACTATAATGAAACTCTCATGAGGACCGCCACAGGAATGGAAGACCCAGAGTTACCTCTGCTGCAGAGTATAAGTTCATTAGAGTTACCAGCCTCAGAAATTGCAGCCCAAATAAATGCTTCACAGAGTTCAAGTCACAGACATATCTCAACATCAACTGTTCAGAGGGGACTGTGTGAATCAGGCCTTCATGGTCAAATTGCTGCAAAGAAACCACTACTAAAGGACACCAATAAGAAGAAGAGACTTGCTTGGGCCAAGAAACATGAGCAATGGATATTAGACCGGTGGAAATGTGTCCTTTGGTCTGGAGTCCAAATTGGAGATTTTTGGTTCCAACCGCCTTGTCTTTGTGAGACGCGGTGTGGGTGAACAGATGATCAACGCATGTGTATTTCTTGCCGTAAAGCATGGAGATGGAGGTGTGATGGTGTGGGTGTGCTTTGCTGGTGACACTGTCTGTGATTTATTTAGAATTCAAGGCACACTTAACCAGCATGGCTACCACAGCATTCTGCAGCGATACGCCATCCCATCTGGTTTGGGCTTAGTGGGGCTATCATTTCTTTTTCAACAGGACAATGACCTGGGCTATTTTACCTAGAAGGAGAGTGATGGAGTCCTGCATCACATGACCTGGCCTCCACAACCCCCCGACCTCAACCAAATTGAGATGGTTTGGGATGAGTCGGACCGCAAAGTGAAGGAAAAGCAGCCAACAAGTGCTCAGCATATGTGGGAACTCCTTCAAGACTGTTGGAAAAGCATTCCAAGTGAAGCTGGTTGAGAGAATGCCAAGAGTGTGCAAAGCTGTCATCAAGGCAAAGGTTGGCTATTTGAAGAATCTCAAATATTGTGACGAGTACTGAGGATACGAAGAGGCAGGACGCAGACGCAGGAATCAACAATGTAAAGGTTTACTTAACACTGAGCAAGAGAACAACAAAGAGCGAGTACACGACATGACACTAACAATCACACACAACACAACACTGAACAGTCCAGGGCTGTATAGGGGTGGTGATGAGGTGCAGGTGCGCTGGAGGTGATTATGGTGCGTTGGGTTTCCATTCCGGTGTTGCCGAGGTGGTGCGCTCAGACCGGTGGCTCAGTAGACCGGCGAATCAGAGCGCTGGAGGGGAGCAACGGGAGGAGATGTGACAAATATAAACAAATCCAAATATATTTTAACACTTTTTTTGGTTACTACATGATTCCAAATGTGTTATTTCATAGTTTTGATGTCTTCACTATTATTCTACAATGTAGAAAATAGTAATAATAAAGAAAAATACTTGAATGAGTAGGTGTTCTAAAACTTTTGACCGGTAGTGTATAAAGGTAACTTTATCCCATTGCTCAACAATATGAAAGCAGATCTAATTAAATGGAACCATTTTTCCATAAATCTTACAGGTAGAATAAATCTCTTCAGAATGGCATGGCTCTGAAAGTTTTTAGATTTATTCTCGGTAATACCAATTACCCTACCGAAGACGTTCATTAAAAAAGTATACTTGGTCATAAGACTTTATATGGGAAAATAAAACTCATAGAACACAAAGGAAAGTTTTGCATCTTCCTAAGTCAGACGGGTGGTTTTAACCTTCCAGACTTTGTATCACTCGCCACCCAGGGCATTTACTTGCGACATATTGTTAAATGTACTAAAGAGGAACAATGGGTACATATTGAAGATGTGCATGCTCATCCCCAGAATCTTGTTACGTGTCTAAGGATAAAGCTAAGAACATTAACAACTTCATACTTAAGAACGCTATAACAATATGGAAGAAAATTAAACGTATTCTACAAGAACCAATATCAATCCCTAAAAACACAACCCTATTGAACAATCCTTGGATAGCTTTTCAGAATTCACAGATAAATTGGTCCACATGGAAAACTAAAGACATAGAAAACCGTAAATGACTTAGTAATAGGAAATACATTTATTTCCATGACAGAAATAAAAAGCAATTGTAGATATGTTGAAATGCATGCAACTTAAACGTTTCATATCAAGAAATGTATTGATTTGAGAGAGCCCATTCAGCTGACACTCTTAGGAGAAAAAAAAGAAACTACTGGATATTGGCACAAGGTGGAGGGAATGTTGGAACATAACTAACGGATCTACAGTAAACTTAAATGTACACTTAATCCAGTATAAACTAATGTATAGAATTGATTATACAAGAGACAAAATTCAGAGATTCTACAGCACAACGGCAGAGTCATGTCTGAAGTGTAAAACTAACAGTGATTCAATAATCCATGCCTTCTGGGGATGCTATAAAGTCCAAAGGTTATGGGCGGAGCTAGAAAGTTGGCTGTCAGAAGTGTTAAAATGTAAATTTACTTTTAATCCGTCTGTCTGCATATTTCAAGACATGGCATATGAGGGTGGAGTGAGATACCCGATGGGTTGGACGATACTTTTCTCGTCAATCATCTTGAAAAAACTTATACTTACAAACTGGAAATCAACAAATCCTCCATCATAAACACAATGGAAAGGTGAAATGCTTTATTATCTAAATGTTGAACGTGCATGGGCGACGGAGAGAAACAAAATGGTGCAGTTTGAGGCCATGTGGTGGAGAGTGATGCAGGCACTAGAGATGGGGGTGTGAGCAGGTGGGTCCGGGCAGGGGTGATGTTGTGGATGTTTGTGTGCGTCTGTATGTTGTCGTTTGTATGTGGATGTTTTGTATTGTAAACAAAAATTCAAATAAATAATATCTTACAAAAGAAAAATAAATACATCCTGGTTAATTTTGGTGATTTTCTTGTTTCCTTTTGCTTGCCCTTGAGTTCAGTATAAAGGGTGTGTGTGTGTGTGTGTGGCCTCCAGTGTGTTTTTGTTTGTCTCAGCCTGGTCTACTTCTAAAAGCTATTCTCCCTGTCATTAATGGACCCCTGCCTAGTGCCTGGCTCTAGCCTGGGAGGGAGAGAGAGATTTCTATTTTTTATTAGGATCCCCATTAGCCGACGCCAATGGTGACAGCTAGACTTACAGGGGTCTGACACAGAGAAAAAGACATTACAGACAAAATACTACCATTTACATACATTAACATGTAGTGTGTGTGTTTGTGTCTGTATTTAACAGTTACACATACATGTCAGTACATACACTCAAAGTAGGCTAGCTTTCGCCTGGGAGAGGGAGAGTTTGCGTGTAAGTTTGTGTTTGTGGAGCTTTGCTGCCTGGTAACTGGGTCAGTGGAATGAAATGTACCATGAGTGCCACTCCTTTCCCTCCCTCTCTCTTTCTCTCTCCCCCTCGAGAATCCCACAGCAGGACTGGATGATCAGGGCTGGATCAGCATGTTCTATGTGCCAGCTCTGCTAGCTCAGCCCAAACGAGACCCCTGTGGTCGGTGAGGGGGTGGGTAGAGGGAGGTGGTAGAGAAACTGTCTGTGTCCAAATACCCATACTAGCGTACTACATACTTAAACTGCATACTATGTACCAGAGGTTTGGACTCAAGTCTGACTCGAGTCACAAATTTGATGACTTGACTTGATAGAAAATAAAACAACTTGAGACTTGACTTAAACTCAGGACTCGATTTAGATTTGAAACTAATGAATTGAAATTATCTGGCCAGATTTTGTAACGTTTTGTCAATCATTTTGTGGCACATAGTCTCTGTGGATTAGGCTACTCTTCATGCAGCCAGAGACAGTATCTCACTTGCAAAAAAAAAAACTGATTGGCTAGTGAAACGATTGGACCAGCAAACTGTCAATCAACATAAGTTGGATGACCTACAGTAGCGCAGTGAGAAGGTTTTTGGGGGGTCGCAAATGTGAAATTTGATGGGGAAAATACATACAAAATTCATACATATTTTAATAGGCTAGATATAACCTATAATTTGTATTTTATATTTATGCCTTTGTTTATTCGATCTGGTTACTATCATAGGCCTACGGCATTGCACCAAATTCTTGTAATCTGTGCTTCAGAACCAAAAACTTGCGCGTCTTGACTGTTGACCGATGACCAGTCATCCAGATTAGTGACCAGAAAGCACTTGTTTAATTTTCTCCGGTTTTGCCTGGCAAAAGCAAAGTAGCCTACCTACGTTAATATTATCCATATCAAATTCAGTTTAGCAATCTGCTACGGACTCATCTTCGCCAGAACAATAGGCTGGTGATTTCATTGATCATTTTCCAATTTCAGGTATGTCTAGTTTTTGTGGGTTATAATTATATGCCTCAGTGGTGGTACTGTATGTCTAAAGATAGCTGTAACATGTACCTATGGGATGAAGGCGTAACATATTCTGGAAAATTATTTACGATATTTGTGAGAAAGAAAAATAGAAAAATACAGACAGATCATGCTTTCCATCCAATCCTGCAACCCCCGCTGCATACAGGTAGGCTGTATGATCCTGCAGGCTCTGGACTCCAGAGAAGTCAAAATGTGACATGTTATCCCTAGTTGATGTAGACTCAAAATGAAGGTGTAAAACGCAGTTTATTTCTGTATCTTGCTTTTTGAAAATGCATCACCTGTGTGCAAACAGATTGCTGATTTGCTGTACAGCGATAGAATCGGTGCAGCGCAAACGTCAAATTGTAGGGAGAGAGGACTGACATAAATAAATATGCAGCTAAAGAATTGTTTGGTGATCAAGAATATTAATTGTTTACTTTGCATGCTCACCAGCAATGGGGCATCAAGCAACAATTACTAGTATAGGTCTTTGGTATGTCAAAATTGCTTGAAATGGATAATTGAGTTATGAAGCTTGCATTTGGAATTTGTTGTTAACATTTATTGTTACATAATCAAAATGTGTTGTAGACAAAACAATGAAAAGGGCTGTCTGGTTCCTCAATAAATAGGCAAAGATTTTGTGATCTTGGTACTACAGTGCATTCGGAAAATATTCATACCCCTTTAATTTTTTCCACATTTTGTTACGTTACAGCCTTATTCTGAAATGGATTAAATATTAAAATGTCCTCATCATTCTACACACAATACCCCATAATGACAAAGCGAAAAACAGTTTTTTGATTTTTTTGCAAATGTATAAAAAATAAAAAACAGATACCTTATTTACATAAGTATTCAGACCCTTTGCTATGAGACTCAAAATTGAGCTCAGGTGCATCCTGTTTCCATTGATAATCCTTGAGATGTTGCTACAAATTGATAGGAGTCCACCTTTGGTAAATTCAATTGATTGGACATGATTTGTAAAGGCACACACCTGTCTATATAAGGTCCCACAGTTGACAGTGCATGTCAGAGCAAAAACCAAGCCATGAGGTTGAAGGAATTGTCCGTAGAGCTCCGAGACAGGATTGTGTCAAGGCACAGTTCTGGGGAAGTGTACCAAAAATTGCCTACAGCATTGAAGGTCCCCAAGAACACAGTGGCATCCATCATTCTTAAATGGAAGAAGTTTGGAACCACCAAGACTCTTCCTAGAGCTGGCCGCCCGGCCAAACTGCGCAATCGGGGGAGAAGGGCCTTGGTCAGGGATGTGACCAAGAACACGATGGTCACTCTGACAGAGCTCCAGAGTTCCTCTGTGGAGATGGGAAAACCTTCCAGAAGGACAACCATCTCTGCAGCACTCCACCAATCAGGCCTTTATGGTAGAGTGGCCAGACGGAAGCCACTCCTCAGTAAAAGGCACATGACAGCCCGCTTGGAGTTTGTCAAAAGGCACCTAAACCAGGTAAGCCAGTTGAGAACAAGTTCTCATTTACAACTGCGACCTGGCCAAGATAAAGCAAAGCTATGCGATAAAAACAACAACCAGAGTTACATATGGGGTAAAACAAAACAAAGTCAAAAATACAACAGAAAATATATATACAGTGTGTGCAAATGTAGCAAGTTATGGAGGTAAGGTAATAAATAGGCCATAGTGCAAAATAATTACAATTAGTATTAACACTGGAATGATAGATGTGCAAGAGATGATGTGCAAATAGAGATACTGGGGTGCAAATGAGCAAAATAAATAACAATATGGGGATGAGGTAGTTGGGTGGGCTAATTTCAGATGGGCTGTGTACAGGTGCAGTGATCGGTAAGGTGCTCTGACAACTGATGCTTAAAGTTAGTGAGGGAGATACAGTGGGGGAAAAAAGTATTTAGTCAGCCACCAATTGTGCAAGTTCTCCCACTTAAAAAGATGAGAGAGGCCTGTAATTTTCATCATAGGTACACGTCAACTATGACAGACAAATTGAGGAAAAAAATCCAGAAAATCACATTGTAGGATTTTTAATGAATTTATTTGCAAATTATGGTGGAAAATAAGTATTTGGTCACCTACAAACAAGCAAGATTTCTGGCTCTCACAGACCTGTAACTTCTTCTTTAAGAGGCTCCTCTGTCCTCCACTCATTACCTGTATTAATGGCACCTGTTTGAACTTGTTATCAGTATAAAAGACACCTGTCCACAACCTCAAACAGTCACACTCCAAACTCCACTATGGCCAAGACCAAAGAGCTGTCAAAGGACACCAGAAACAAAATTGTAGACCTGCACCAGGCTGGGAAGACTGAATCTGCAATAGGTAAGCAGCTTGGTTTGAAGAAATCAACTGTGGGAGCAATTATTAGGAAATGGAAGACATACAAGACCACTGATAATCTCCCTCGATCTGGGGCTCCACGCAAGATCTCACCCCGTGGGGTCAAAATGATCACAAGAACGGTGAGCAAAAATCCCAGAACCACACGGGGGGACCTAGTGAATGACCTGCAGAGAGCTGGGACCAAAGTAACAAAGCCTACCATCAGTAACACACTACGCGCCAGGGACTCAAATCCTGCAGTGCCAGACGTGTCCCCCTGCTTAAGCCAGCACATGTCCAGGCCCGTCTGAAGTTTGCTAGAGTGCATTTGGATGATCCAGAAGAGGATTGGGAGAATGTCATATGGTCAGATGAAACCAAAATATAACTTTTTGGTAAAAACTCAACTCGTCGTGTTTGGAGGACAAAGAATGCTGAGTTGCATCCAAAGAACACCATACCTACTGTGAAGCATGGGGGTGGAAACATCATGCTTTGGGGCTGTTTTTCTGCAACGGGACCAAGACGACTGATCCGTGTAAAGGAAAGAATGAATGGGGCCATGTATCGTGATATTTTGAGTGAAAACCTCCTTCCATCAGCAAGGGCATTGAAGATGAAACGTGGCTGGGTCTTTCAGCATGACAATGATCCCAAACACACCGCCTGGGCAACGAAGGAGTGGCTTCGTAAGAAGCATTTCAAGGTCCTGGAGTGGCCTCGACAGTCTCCAGATCTCAACCCCATAGAAAATCTTTGGAGGGATTTGAAAGTCCGTGTTGCCCAGCGACATCCCCAAAACATAACTGCTCTAGAGGAGATCTGCATGGAGGAATGGGCCAAAATACCAGCAACAGTGTGTGAAAACCTTGTGAAGACTTACAGAAAACGTTTGACCTGTGTCATTGCCAACAAAGGGTATATAACAAAGTATTGAGAAACTTTTGTTATTGACCAAATACTTATTTTCCACCATCATTTGCAAATAAATTCATTAAAAATCCTACAATGTGATTTTCTGGATTTTCTTTTCTCATTTTGTCTGTCATAGTTGACGTGTACCTATGATGAAAATTACAGGCCTCTCTCATCTTTTTAAGTGGGAGAACTTGCACAATTGGTGGCTGACTAAATACTTTTTTTCCCCACTGTAAAGTATAGATCGATTTTCGAAACGTTGCATACTATTAAACATTCTTTTTTTCGCATACTCAAACGGCCTACTAAGATTTGGGTATTCAGACACGGGTATTTGGGTATTTAAGCTTCCTCTCACAAATGCCCTGCCCAAATTGTCTTTAGGTGGGGGAGGAGTGAGTGAAGTAGGGAATTTATATACAGACACCTTACCCAACCTTTCGCAAAGCTGCCCTGGCCTTCGGGTTTTAGAAAAGTACTAAAAATCACCCATAGCATCACTTATTCCCAAGGATCTTCTGTAAGCCAAAAGGTGTCAACAATTGTAGAAGCAGAAGCAACGCTAGCTGAAAATGTAGTGTTAGCATTCTAGTCTCCATAGATGCTTAACCCCATTTGATGTAAATTATGAATATGAGCAGGCTAATCCTGTATGTTGCTTATTAGAGGGGAGAACGCATGCTAAGCAGGGAGGGACACAGTGACTCATGACTCATAGAATTAGCAGAAGTAGAATGGACATTTCCATTCAAAACAACATTGTTGCATCGTCTCTCAAAATTCTGTACGCTTCCTCTTCTCCTCCTTTTCCCCTCTGTCTCTCTGTGTCTCTCTCTCTCTCTTTCTCTCTGTCCTTTCTCTCTCTCTTTCTCTGTCCTTTCTTTCACTCTCTCACTCTCTCTCTCTCTCTGTCCTTCTCGTTCTCTGTCCTCTCTCTCTCGGTCCTCTCTCTCTCTCTCTCTCTCTCTCTCTTTCTCTCTCTCTCTCTCTCTCTCTGTCTCTATCCCGTGTCCCACTGCACTCTGCGAGGTAATCACTCAAAAGAAGCTGAAGTCATCCTTTCTCTCTGCCAAGACACAAACAACACAGTCTTCACCCCTCTCCCCCCTTCTTCCTCCGTCCTTGGCTCAGAGCTCCGTACAGTCTGGGTGTGGTTGTTCTGATCTATAATGTTTTAGCCTACAGCTAAGGACCCCTGGTTTAGATCTACACTGAGGGAAAAAAGTATTTGATCCCCTGCTGATCAGTCTATAATTTTAATGGTAGGTTTGTTTGAACAGTGAGAGACAGAATAACAACAACAAAATCCAGAAATACGCATGTCAAAAATTTTATAAATTGATTTGCATTTTAATTAGGGAAATAAGTATTTGACCCCCTCTCAATCAGAAAGATTTCTGGCTCCCAGGTGTCTTTTAAAGACACCTGTCCACAGAAGCAATCAATCAATCAGATTCCAAACTCTCCACCATGGCCAAGACCAAAGAGCTCTCCAAGGATGTCAGGGACAAGATTGTAGACCTACACAATGGGCTACAAGACCATCGCCAAGCAGCTTGGTGAGAAGGTGACAACAGTTGGTGCGATTATTCACAAATGGAAGAAACACAAAATAACTGTCAATCTCCTTCGGCCTGGGGCTCCATGCAAGATCTCACCTCGTGGAGTTGCAATGATCATGAGAACAGTGAGGAATCAGCCCAGAACTACACGGGAGGATCTTGTCAATGATCTCAAGGCAGCTGGGACCATAGTCACCAAGAAAACAATTGGTAACACACTACGCCGTGAAGAACTGAAATCATGCAGCGCCCGCAAGGTCCCCCTGCTCAAGAAAGCACATATACAGGGCCGTCTGAAGTTTGCCAATGAACATCTGATTGATTCAGAGGAGAACTGGGTGAAAGTGTTGTGGTCAGATGAGACCAAAATCGAGCTCTTTGGCATCATCTCAACTCGCCGTGTTTGGAGGAGGAGGAATGCTGTCTATGACCCCAAGAACACCATCTCCACCGTCAAACATGGAGGTGGAAACATTATGCTTTGGGGGTGTTTTTCTGCTAAACCTTAATGACTTGGAGATCTGCAAAGAGGAGTGGAACAAAATCCCTCCTGAGATGTGTGCAAACCTGGTGGCCAACTACAAGAAACGTCTGACCTCTGTGATTGCCAACAAGGGTTTTTCCATCAAGTACTAAGTCATGTTTTGCAGAGGGGTCAAATACTTATTTCCCTCATTAAAATGCAAATCACTTTATATCATTTTTGACATGCGTTTTTCTGGATTTTGTTGTTGTTATTCTGTCTCTCATTGTTCAAATAAACCTACCATTAAAATTATAGACTGATCATGTCTTTGTCAGTGGGCAAACATACAAAATCAGCAGGGGATCAAATACTTTTTTGCCTCACTGTATAATGTGTTAACCTACAGCTAAGGACCCCTGGTTTAGATCTATAATGTGTTAACCTACAGCTAAGGACCCCTGGTTTAGATCTATAATGTGTTAACCTACAGCTAAGGACCCCTGGTATAGATCTATAATGTGTTAACCTACAGCTAAGGACCCCTGGTTTAGATCTATAATGTTTTAGCCTACAGCTAAGAACCCCTGGTTTAGATCTATAATGTGTTAACCTACAGCTAAGGACCCCTGGTATAGATCTATAATGTGTTAACCTACAGCTAAGGACCCCTGGTTTAGATCTATAATGTTTTAGCCTACAGCTAAGAACCCCTGGTTTAGATCTATAATGCGTTAACCTACAGCTAAGGACCCCTGGTATAGATCTATAATGTGTTAACCTACAGCTAAGGACCCCTGGTTTAGATCTATAATGTGTTAACCTACAGCTAAGGACCCCTGGTTTAGATCTATAATGTTTTAGCCTACAGCTAAGAACCCCTGGTTTAGATCTATAATGTTTTAGCCTACAGCTAAGGACCCCTGGTTTAGATCTATAATGTGTTAACCTACAGCTAAGGACCCCTGGTTTAGATCTATAATGTTTTAGCCTACAGCTAAGGACCCCTGGTTTAGATCTATAATGTGTTAACCTACAGCTAAGGACCCCTGGTTTAGATCTATAATGTGTTAACCTACAGCTAAGGACCCCTGGTTTAGATCTATAATGTGTTAACCTACAACTAAGGACCCCTGGTTTAGATCTATAATGTGTTAACCTACAGCTAAGGACCCCTGGTTTAGATCTACGATCCATAAAGACAAACAGCACTCACAAATATGGCTTTACCCTTGGTTTTATTCCTTAGCAACAGTAACAAGGATGTGATTTTGGCCACAAAGGCTTTCGACAGCATAAAGACACACTCGACAGAGCAGAGAGCATTATTATCAGGTGTATGACATCGTGGATCTCTTCTCCTAAAATAGATGACTGGTAGATTAATTGCAGCCCCCTTTCTTTATAAGAGTTATTAGCTGCTTACAGTGTATCAAATTGAGCTGCATAAAGAACATGCATAAAGCCATTAACAGTACACTGCCAGTAGTGTGTTAGCCTCTGCTGAGTCCCCAACAACCGGATATTCCGGTTTTCAGGGGAAATGGAAAGCGATTTCCGCTTTTGGATGTTAACAAGGCGACACTCCATCTTAACTCCTCCTCCACATTTGCTGGATTGGTTGAACAGTGAAGAAGAGTTTTTTGTTCTTAGATTTTAGATTTTAGTCATTTAGCAGACACTCTTATCCAGAGCGCCTTACAGTTAGTGAGTGCATACATTTTCATACTGGCCCCCCGTGGGAATCGAACCCACAACCCTGGCGTTGCAAGCTCCATGCTCTATCAACTGAGCTACAGGGGACTTCTCATCAAGACCAGTATGTAGGGGATCCAGTTTCTTTTGCGCCTGCTACATTATGTTAGTAGTGTGTGATTGGTAGAATAAAGACTGCTTAAGATGTGGGATATGTTTTTATTATGACAGAATATGTACTATGATCTTGGTTTAATTTTTTATTTGTCTCTCCAGTCCTCCTCCAGACAGCAAATCAGATTCCAGCACTCTTCCGCCAATCAAATCAAAGACCAGCTTCGTAGAGGCCGACAAGTATTTCCTGCCGTTTGAGTTGGCATGTCAGTCCAAATGTCCCCGCATCGTCATTACATCACTAGACTGTTTACAGGTCAGTAGCAGAGGAGGTCAGGACGTGAACCCTGTGTGTCTAAAACTGTCTAGGCTGCATGTTTCTGACCATCACCGTAATGATATGTCAAAACAAATATGGTAATTTGGTTAAGGACTATATTGATATTAAATTATACATACGGTTTGGAGTCATCTAAAGTTATTTCAGTTTCAGTGCAATTTCTAACTGGAATTTGACGTTGACCTGAAATAAAGAAATGTTGTATTTACATAGAAAGTTCAGTGACACTGGTTCATAGTGCAGTTCATGAGGATATGGGGTGTTTTCTGAATGGAATTCACAAGTTGTGTTTATCTAATCTCTGTAAAATCTTGCGTAATTTGGTCAGTGATTAACTTCTGGGTCTATACGTGTTAGAAATTGAGAGCTCACACTTGCAAAAGGAAACTCAGCCAAAGACAGTGTTTATCTGTTGTTCTGTGTGTTTGGTGTTTGTCCTGTAGAAGCTGATAGCGTACGGCCACCTGACAGGCAGCGGTCCAGACAGCACGGCCCCCGGCAAAAAGCTCATCGACAGGATCATCGAGACCATCTGTGGCTGCTTCCAGGGACCACAGACAGATGAGGGGGTGCAGCTACAGATCATTAAGGTTGGCCTCTGCGGTTGTTTGGTCTGCAAGAAAGTGTGTTTTGGATATTGTGTGTTCTGCTGTTGGATTCTATGCTTGCCTGCATGGTGATTATTTAGAATATAGAATTGTGTTATATCTGTTTATACCATGGTATTGTTGAATTCTTGTTTCTGATTGGCTTGAAGGGCATTCTAGAGCGTGCATTATTTCCCTATAACGCACAGTATATTTGCACGGTAGAATTCAATGGCTATAGTTCATTCTTACGTGTTCTATGTTTGAGCTGCTTTTAAGAGCAAAAGTGTAATTCAAAACATTATTGGCATTGTTGAATTTGATTTTCATAATAGCAAGCTAGGACTGATGGTTTGGTTAGCTGAACTAGCAAGTCTGTTTGTTTGAAAAACAGCCCCAGACCATTATTCCTCCTCCACCAAACTTTACAGTTGGCACTATGCATTCGGACAGGTAGCGTTCTGCTGGCATCCGTCAAACCCAGATTTGTCCGTTGGACTGCCAGATGGTGAAGCGTGATTCATCACTCCAGAGCTCCAGAGTCTAATGGCGGCGAGCTTTACACCACTCCAGCTGACGCTTGGCATTGCGCATGGTGATCTTAAGCTTGTGAGGCTGCTCGGCCATGGAGACCCATTTCATGAAGATGCTGACGTTGCTTCCAGAGGCAGTTTGGAACTCGGTAGTGAGTGTTGCAACCGAGGACAGACGATCTTTACGTGCTACGCGCTTCAGCACTCGGTGGTCCTGTTCTGTGAGCTTGTGTGGCCTACCATTTGCGGCTGAGGTGTTGTTGCTTCTAGAAGTTTCCACTTCACAATAACAGCACTTACAGTTGACCGGGGAAGCTCTAGCAGGGAAGAAATTTGACGAACTGACTTGTTGGAAAGGTGGCATCCTGTGACGGTGTCACGTTGAAAGTCACTGAGCTCTTCAGTAAGGCCATTCTACTGTCAATGTTTGTCTATGGGGATTGCATGGCTGTGTACTCGATTTATACACCTGTCAGCAACGGGTGTGGCTGAAATAGCCGAATCCACTAATTTGAAGGGGTGTCCACATACTTTTATATATATAGTGTATCTAGTAAACCAGCTAGCTGAACACATAGCCATGGTATAAAAAGGATAATCAACTCGGGGCTCTATGCGTTCTCGGGAAAATAATACAACTCTGTGGAAGGTCAGTTCCACTCTGCTACACTCTAAAAAGTAAAGGTTCCTGGAGGATCCTTTAGGGGTTCTTCAAATTGAAACTGTTGGGGAACCCCTATAAGTTCTTCGAAGAACCCTTTAAAACTTTTAATGGATCCTCAAATAACCTTTTGAATAACCTTTTGGGGTTAATTTTTTAACTACCCCCCTATTATTATTAATTAATAATATTAATAATAATACGCATAACAATAACAACAATAACATAATATTTTAGTTGTCAGTGGTTGTTATGATTTTAGTGGCAAAGCAGAATAAAAAAATCAAAATATGAGGTCAACTCCCAGCAGAGCCCCAAGTCCAATGTGTATTTCCTCTGGTGTGTTGATGTTGATGTTCTCCGTATCCATAGCCATAATGATTTTGCAGTGTATGGTGATCAAACAGGTTTCCTGTTATATTCATCAGAGGTGTAGGGAGGGTGAAGTCTGTGAATCCAAAAAATAGTAATTATACAGATGTTTAACAAAACATGCACACAACAGTATTCATACAGTGGGGAAAAAAAGTATTCAGTCAGCCACCAATTGTGCAAGTTCTCCCACTTAAAAAGATGAGAGGCCTGTAATTTTCATCATAGGTACACGTCAACTATGACAGACAAAATGAGGGAAAAAAATCCAGAAAATCACATTGTAGGATTTTTAATGAATTTATTTGCAAATTATGGTGGAAAATAAGTATTTGGTCACCTACAAACAAGCAAGATTTCTGGCTCTCACAGACCTGTAACTTCTTATTTAAGAGGCTCCTCTGTCCTCCACTCGTTACCTGTATTAATGGCACCTGTTTGAACTTGTTATCAGTATAAAGACACCTGTCCACAACCTCAAACAGTCACACTCCAAACTCCACTATGGCCAAGACCAAAGAGCTGTCAAAGGACACCAGAAACAAAATTGTAGACCTGCACCAGGCTGGGAAGACTGAATCTGCAATAGGTAAGCAGCTTGGTTTGAAGAAATCAACTGTGGGAGCAATTATTAGGAAATGGAAGACATACAAGACCACTGATAATCTCCCTCGATCTGGGGCTCCACGCAAGATCTCACCCCGTGGGGTCAAAATGATCACAAGAACGGTGAGCAAAAATCCCAGAACCACACGGGGGGACCTAGTGAATGACCTGCAGAGAGCTGGGACCAAAGTAACAAAGCCTACCATCAGTAACACACTACGCCGCCAGGGACTCAAATCCTGCAGTGCCAGAGCGTGTCTCCTGCTTAAGCCAGTACATGTCCAGGCCCGTCTGAAGTTTGCTAGAGTGCATTTGGATGATCCAGAAGAGGATTTGGAGAATGTCATATGGTCAGATGAAACCAAAATACAACTTTTTGGTAAAAACTCAACTCGTCATGTTTGGAGGACAAAGAATGCTGAGTTGCATCCAAAGAACACCATACCTACTGTGAAGCATGGGGGTGGAAACATCATGCTTTGGGGCTGTTTTTCTGCAAAGGGATCAGGACGACTGATCCGTGTAAAGGAAAGAATGAATGGGGCCATGTATCGTGAGATTTTGAGTGAAAACCTCCTTCCATCAGCAAGGGCATTGAAGATGAAATGTGGCTGGGTCTTTCAGCATTACAATGATCCCAAACACACCGCCCGGGCAACGAAGGAGTGGCTTCGTAAGAAGCGTTTCAAGGTCCTGCAGTGGCCTAGCCAGTCTCCAGATCTCAACCTCATAGAAAATCTTTGGAGGGAGTTGAAAGTCTGTGTTGCCCAGCGACAGCCCCAAAACATCACTGCTCTAGAGGAGATCTGCATGGAGGAATGGGCCAAAATACCAGCAACAGTGTGTGAAAACCTTGTGAAGACTTACAGAAAACGTTTGACCTGTGTCATTGCCAACAAAGGGTATATAACAAAGTATTGAGAAACTTTTGTTATTGACCAAATACCGTAATTTTCGGACTGTAAGCCGCGGCCTTTTTCCAATTTTTAGACCCTGCGGCTTATATAACGGTGCGGCTAATCTATGGATTTTTACAGCTAACGGCCACTAGAAGACCTCCTAAATCTATGGATTTTACAGGTTACAGTCCACCAACTTTAACTCTATGGGCTCTATGACCGGTCCGCGCCCCCCACCTTTAAGCGGCGGGCTCCAGCAGGAAAAGCTGGAGGCCGGAAAAGAGTGAGACAGGTAGCGCGCAAAAGTAAAAGTGGAACCGAGAGTGGTACGAGAGAGAGAACGAGAGACAGAACGAGAGCAAGACAGACAGACATTACGAGAGCGAGACAGTTTGTCTCTTTCCCGACAATCCCCTCTGTGCACGAACCCTTACATATGGTAATTAAACATTAAAACACCTGCGGCTTATAGTCCAGTGCGGCTTATATATGTACACATCATTCAATATCATTCAATTTAGCTGCTGCGGCTTATACTCCGGTGCGCCTTATAGTGCGGAAAATACGGTACTTATTTTCCACCATAATTTGCAAATAAATTCATTAAAAATCCTACAATGTGATTTTCTGGATTTTTTTCTTCTAATTTTGTCTGCCATAGTTGACGTGTACCTATGATGAAAATTACAGGCCTCTGTCATCTTTTTAAGTTGGAGAACTTGCACAATTGGTGGCTGACTAAATACTTTTTTTCCCCACTGTACCTTGGTTTTTGTGGTAAATGTGAATGAAAAAAACTGTTTTGATAATGGTTTTCATACACATACCTTGTCCATAATGTAGAGGCCTATGGGATTTTCATTGAAGAGGTAAGGGAGGAGGATGGTGCATGTGATCTGCATAACGTACCAATAGACATATCTTTGTATGCCTCCTCATCTGTATACCTGCAGACACAAAAGTGAGCAGTTCATTCATCTGCACCCAATACAGCTAGCCTTCAACATATTCTTATTACATACATATTCTTACCTCTTTGTTTATTGATATCCATTGAATTATGTCAATTTTCTGCACAAATATAAAAAGATAGATGGTATCATCATAAAACATAACAAATATCAGTTTAGATCATACAAGGGACAAACCTTACCTTCAATTGAGGAGATCTTTAAAACATGTAGTTAAGTGCCTGCACCTGCTGTCCTTTAAAATCCAAATGTTTCAGTTGGGCAGTTAGGTTCCTGCAAGAACCCCCACCCACTAAGGAGGTTCCTCGATGAACCCCACCTCCTATGGGGTTCTTGGAAGAACAGTTAGGTTCCTGCAAGAACCCCCACCCACTAAGGAGGTTCCTCGATGAACCCCACCTCCTATGGGGTTCTTGGAAGAACAGTTAGGTTCCTGCAAGAACCCCCACCAACTAAGGAGGTTCCTCGATGAACCCCACCTCCTATTGGGTTCTTGGAAGAACAGTTAGGTTCCTGCAAGAACCCCCCACCAACTAAGGAGGTTCCTCGATGAACCCCACCTCCTATGGGGTTCTTGGAAGAACAGTTAGGTTCCTGCAAGAACCCCCACCAACTAAGGAGGTTCCTCGATGAACCCCACCTCCTATGGGGTTCTTGGAAGAACAGTTAGGTTCCTGCAAGAACCCCCACCAACTAAGGAGGTTCCTCGATGAACCCCACCTCCTATGGGGTTCTTGGAAGAACAGTTAGGTTCCTACAAGAACCCCCACCAACTAAGGAGGTTCCTCGATGAACCCCACCTCCTATGGGGTTCTTGGAAGAACAGTTAGGTTCCTGCAAGAACCCCCACCAACTAAGGAGGTTCCTCGATGAACCCCACCTCCTATGGGGTTCTTGGAAGAACAGTTAGGTTCCTGCAAGAACCCCCACCCACTAAGGAGGTTCCTCGATGAACCCCACCTCCTATGGGGTTCTTGGAAGAACAGTTTGGTTCCTGCAAGAACCCCCACCCACTAAGGAGGTTCCTCGATGAACCACACCTCCTATGGGGTTCTTGGAAGAACAGTTAGGTTCCTGCAAGAACCCCCACCCACTAAGGAGGTTCCTCGATGAACCCCACCTCCTATGGGGTTCTTGGAAGAACAGTTAGGTTCCTGCAAGAACCCCCCACCCACTAAGGAGGTTCCTCGATGAACCACACCTCCTATGGGGTTCTTGGAAGAACAGTTAGGTTCCTGCAAGAACCCCCACCAACTAAGGAGGTTCCTCGATGAACCACACCTCCTATGGGGTTCTTGGAAGAACAGTTAGGTTCCTGCAAGAACCCCCACCCACTAAGGAGGTTCCTCGATGAACCACACCTCCTATGGGGTTCTTGGAAGAACAGTTAGGTTCCTGCAAGAACCCCCACCCACTAAGGAGGTTCCTCGATGAACCCCACCTCCTATGGGGTTCTTGGAAGAACAGTTAGGTTCCTGCAAGAACCCCCCACCAACTAAGGAGGTTCCTCGATGAACCCCACCTCCTATGGGGTTCTTGGAAGAACAGTTAGGTTCCTGCAAGAACCCCCACCAACTAAGGAGGTTCCTCGATGAACCCCACCTCCTATGGGGTTCTTGGAAGAACAGTTAGGTTCCTGCAAGAACCCCCACCCACTAAGGAGGTTCCTCGATGAACCCCACCTCCTATGGGGTTCTTGGAAGAACAGTTAGGTTCCTGCAAGAACCCCCACCCACTAAGGAGGTTCCTCGATGAACCCCACCTCCTATGGGGTTCTTGGAAGAACAGTTAGGTTCCTGCAAGAACCCCCACCAACTAAGGAGGTTCCTCGATGAACCCCACCTCCTATGGGGTTCTTGGAAGAACAGTTAGGTTCCTGCAAGAACCCCCCACCCACTAAGGAGGTTCCTCGATGAACCCCCACCTCCTATGGGGTTCTTGGAAGAACAGTTAGGTTCCTGCAAGAACCCCCACCCACTAAGGAGGTTCCTCGATGAACCCCACCTCCTATGGGGTTCTTGGAAGAACAGTTAGGTTCCTGCAAGAACCCCCACCAACTAAGGAGGTTCCTCGATGAACCCCACCTCCTATGGGGTTCTTGGAAGAACAGTTAGGTTCCTGCAAGAACCCCCACCCACTAAGGAGGTTCAGCGATGAACCCCACCTCCTATGGGGTTCTTGGAAGAACAGTTAGGTTCCTGCAAGAACCCCCACCAACTAAGGAGGTTCCTCGATGAACCCCACCTCCTATGGGGTTCTTGGAAGAACAGTTAGGTTCCTGCAAGAACCCCCCACCCACTAAGGAGGTTCCTCGATGAACCCCACCTCCTATGGGGTTCTTGGAAGAACAGTTAGGTTCCTGCAAGAAAGCCCACCAACTAAGGAGGTTCCTCGATGAACCCCACCTCCTATGGGGTTCTTGGAAGAACAGTTAGGTTCCTGCAAGAGCCCCCACCAACTAAGGAGGTTCCTCGATGAACCCCACCTCCTATGGGGTTCTTGGAAGAACAGTTAGGTTCCTGCAAGAACCCCCACCCACTAAGGAGGTTCCTCGATGAACCCCACCTCCTATGGGGTTCTTGGAAGAACAGTTAGGTTCCTGCAAGAACCCCCACCCACTAAGGAGGTTCCTCGATGAACCCCCACCTCCTATGGGGTTCTTGGAAGAACAGTTAGGTTCCTGCAAGAACCCCCACCAACTAAGGAGGTTCCTCGATGAACCCCACCTCCTATGGGGTTCTTGGAAGAACAGTTAGGTTCCTGCAAGAACCCCCACCCACTAAGGAGGTTCCTCGATGAACCCCACCTCCTATGGGGTTCTTGGAAGAACAGTTAGGTTCCTGCAAGAACCCCCACCCACTAAGGAGGTTCCTCGATGAACCCCACCTCCTATGGGGTTCTTGGAAGAACAGTTAGGTTCCTGCAAGAACCCCCCACCAACTAAGGAGGTTCCTCGATGAACCCCACCTCCTATGGGGTTCTTGGAAGAACAGTTAGGTTCCTGCAAGAACCCCCACCCACTAAGGAGGTTCCTCGATGAACCCCACCTCCTATGGGGTTCTTGGAAGAACAGTTAGGTTCCTGCAAGAACCCCCACCCACTAAGGAGGTTCAGCGATGAACCCCACCTCCTATGGGGTTCTTGGAAGAACAGTTAGGTTCCTGCAAGAACCCCCACCAACTAAGGAGGTTCCTCGATGAACCCCACCTCCTATGGGGTTCTTGGAAGAACAGTTAGGTTCCTGCAAGAACCCCCACCAACTAAGGAGGTTCCTCGATGAACCCCACCTCCTATGGGGTTCTTGGAAGAACAGTTAGGTTCCTGCAAGAACCCCCACCCACTAAGGAGGTTCCTCGATGAATGCCACCTCCTATGGGGTTCTTGGAAGAACTATTTGGGGGCAATTTTCAGTGCCAAGAACCATAAGGTTCTTCAAAGAACTTTAAGGATCTTAGAAGAACCCTTGTTGAACCCCTAATTTTTAGAGTGTAGTGCATTGTGGAACACACCTTCCACGTTGTTCATTATATTCCATAGGATGCATAGCCCCACATTGATCATCCCTTACTACGGGCGGCAGGTAGCTTAGTGGTTAAGAGCGTTGTGCCAGTAACCGAAAGGTCGCTGGTTCTAATCCCCGAGCCAACTAGGTGAAAAATCTGTCGATGTGCCCTTGAGCAAGGCACTTAACCCTAATTGCTCCTGTAAGTCGCTCTGGATAAGAGCGTCTGCTAAATGACTAAAATGTAAATGTAAATTACCATGGCATTGTTGAATTCTCGTTTCTGATTGGCTTGAAGGGAATTCTAGAGTATGTGTTATTTCAGCATAGTACAATTCAATGGCTGTAGTTCATTCTTACATGTTCTATGTTTTAACCACTTTTGCAAGCAAAAGTAGAATTGAAAACATTATTGGCATTGTTGAATTAGATTTTCATAATAGCAAGCTAGAACTGATGATTTGGTTAGCTAAACTAGCAAATCTGCTTGTTGGTTACCAAGGCAACTACTGTAGCTATCTAGTCAACTTGCTACCTATTTCAGTGGATGTTGAACACATTTCTAACTGTAAATGAACAAATTTCTAGCGGCAAATGTGTTAAATTATAGCCATTGTATAAAAAGGATAATCAACTCATTGCTCTTTGCATTCTCTGGAAAATAATGCAACTCCGTGGAAGGTCAGTTCCACATCATACTTTATTTTCCATAGAACGCATAGCCCCTCGTTGATTATCCCTTACATAGTGAGT